>NC_060179.1:61642999-61687196 GCF_021184085.1 Oncorhynchus gorbuscha | reverse complement strand
TTATAATACATTTGGAAAGTATTACACATTCATTTTTTTAGAACAGTGATGCAAAGTTTGCAACAGAATGATGTCACTAAAACAACACAAAAGTGTCACCCTGTTACCCATCTTGCATCTGCACTGTTCTTCAACTGAACCTAAATATGTTTTTTAACTTGGTAGTGGAAACTGAAAAAATAGTCATCTCTGCATAGAGCTGTATGGTTTCTTTAACTTTTGCAACATTCACATTTTGCCATGTAATTCAGCTCTTGCTGCCTCCTGTAATTCACATTACACTCACAGATGTCACCAAATGATTTCCACAACACTTTCCTGGCTACTGCTCTTGCCTCAACCAAAAAATGTCATTCAGGCATCACAACTTAATATATAATTAATTAAATAATTTTGTGGTAAGATGATCAATTTTATATATATATTTTATATATATATATATATATATATATATATATATATATATATATATATATATATATATATATATATATATATATACAGTTGAAATAGAGTTTACATACACTTAGTTGAAGTTCTAAAAACTGCTTTTTCAACCACTCCACACTTTGTAAACAAACTATAGTTTGGCAAGTTGTTAGGACATCTACTTGAGCATGACACAAGCAATTTTTCCAACAATTGTTTACAGACATATTATTTCTTCCTATCATTCACTCCTATCGTTCCAGGCCAGAAGTTAACATACACTAAAGTTGACTGTGCCTTTTAAAAGCTTGAAAATCTCCAGAAAATTATGTCATGGTTTTAGAAGCTTTCTGATAGGCTAAATTGACATAATTTGAGTCAATTGAGGTGTACTCAGGGATGTATTTCAAGGCCTACCTTTCAAACTCAGTGCCTCTTTGCTAACATCATGGGAAAAACAAAAGAAATCAGCCAAGACCTCGAAAAAAGTAGTCTTTGTCTTATCCCCTGTGGAGCAATTTCCAAATGCCTGAAGGCCCTCACGCTTTCATTGCACACAGAATAGTACGCGAGCATAAACACTCATGGCGACTCAGCCGTCATACCGGCCAGGAGGGAGATCGCTGTGTTCCTAGTAGATGAACGCATTGTGGCGACGGTGCGTCAACCCCGCAGAATGCAATACATAAAGGACCTTTGCAAAGATGCTGCCTGTGGAGGATGCCAGTGCCAAACAGGTATCTATATCCACAGCAAAACGAGTCCTACATTGATAACTTGATAGGCCGCTCAGCGTGGCTGAGTCACTGGGCATCCAAAACCAGCCAGAAACCCAGAGCATTGCGTCTGCAAACCGCAACCTCTGGGTCCTCTGTCTATGAAACAAAATAGAACCGTTTGACCATAATGACCATCATTATGTTTGGAGGAAAAGGGGGAGTCTTGGGTACTCAAGAACACCATCCCAATCGGCGGAGCATGGGGAGGGCGGCATCATGTTGCGGGGATGCATTGCTGCCGCGAGGGACAGCACTTCATTGAAATATATGGCATTATGAGGAGGAAAAATAACGATATAACAAAAGCAACATTCAAGACATCAGTCAGAGTTAAAGCTAAGAAATGTGTCTTCCAAAAATGACCCCAAATATACTCTCCAGTGTTGCGGAAAATGGCTTAAGGACAACAAAGTTGAGTGTACATTATCACATTTCCTGACCTCAATCCTAGAAAATTTGTAGGGCAGAACTAAAACGTAGCGTTATTCCGGTTGTCCCGGAGTCAGGTGACACCAGTTTGTCAGGAATGTGCCAAATCCCAACTTATTGTGGTGCTTTGTGGAAGGAAACGCTTTCGGGCCCCGCTAAACAATTTAAAATGCAATTCTGACACTGCGTATGTAAACTTCGACCCGGGAATGTGAAGGAAACAAATCATTCTCTCTACTAGCCACGGACATTTCACAGTCTTAAAATGAAGTGGTGATCCTAATGACCTAAGACAGGAATGTTTCACCGGGATTAAATGGCCGTGGAATTAGAAATCCCCTCGCGCTTTATATGTATTTGGCTAAGGGTGTATAAATTTCCTACTTCACTTGGTATATATATTCTTTTATTTTATTTGTTATTTACTCAGGTAAGTTGACTGAGAACACGCTCCTTCATTTGCAGCAATAACCGTATAATATATATGTGATGGAAATCGCCAACAAACTATATAGGAAGTTTTAAGATAAATAATCAACTATTTAGTTATATAGATCATTTTTATGAGTAGTAATTCATGTTACTACCGTGTAACCGGCCTCTTAGTGACCGATAGCTTACAAAGCCAGTCTTTGTTTTTGTCTCTTTGTTGCTTTACACATTTTCTGTCATACAGAGTAGCTACGCTTTTTAAAGAGGGCTTTTGGCACTTTCCCTGCAGGTTACTACAATACTTATCGGTGGTTTGAAAGAAACCGATTCTTGTCTGGGGTACTAATAAAGTCCGTGTGTGGGGGTAGTTAGAAAATAGTTCCTTTCAGCTCCCTAAAATACTCATTGCTCTTTATCTGCGCCACCATACAAGAAAACAGACGTGGAGTGGTTTGAGAGCGCGTATACATCCCAGTGCGGCCGCCAGCGCCCACCAAGATCCTACAGCACCACAGAAGGAGGAGAGCCCGCTTAGGCCGGGGTGCCAGCCTTCTTCCATCAGGTATTCCTTGTCAACACATTCAACAATGGAATATCCCAGTTTGCCTGCTGACAGGACGGATTACTTCCATTCCGATATATATCGGACTTTACAATAGTTCAGCAGCTTAGTATGCAGGGCCGCATTGGCGGCCATGAAAGCTCATCTTCACCATCGTTTATACCGTAGCAATCGGTCTTTGAGGGCCTAGCATTTTTTATCGAGCTTATACCGACTCTTTACGGCCTATGAGGACATCGAAATATTAGGGACATTCGTTATATGATTGCATGAGGAGGAGAGACACAGTGCCCAGAAACCGCCGTCTTCGTGGTATCGGAGAAAAACAGACAGCACGGGACGACCAGAACAGAGAGGGCTCACAGTCACAGTACCTATGCTTCACAGCGGTGCAGAGCACGCCTCTCTCTTCCTGGAAGAGGATGAAAAGAACAGCTGCTGGTTGGTTATTCCAGTTGGTGGCGAGCGACTTAGGTTGATCGAGCAGGACATCTGTCGCCTGGCCCACTACTCACCCATAGTCTTGCCGTATCCCCGAAGAACCCTCACACTCCCGGAGCTTGACGCAAAGAGCCAGGGTATTCCACAACTGGATTAATGTGTTATCACAGATAAACAAGTAACGCTCAGCGGGCCCGAAGGCCCCCGCAATAGCAGCAGTAGACTCCATCCTGGGAAATCCATAGGTATATAATTAAATGCTCCGGCACATCCTCAAGAAGGCCTATAACAAGTTGGCCAGTGTAGAGAGAGGAGTGGGGCTCGGCCAGTGGGCTGTACTTTTGGAGAGCCGACGATCTTCAGAGCAGACTCGCGAACCAAGAGTGGCCTATTTCCTCGTAAGAAAAAGTAATCAAAATGAAGGAAACAGCAGAAGCAGCATACTTGGTAGAAAGTGTTTATTGGTACTCCAACATGTATTATTTATTTTTTTCAATTTAAAAGTTTTATTAAATTAGTTTTCTTGTTTTTTCAATCAACCAACAAAACACATCTCCACATTACAGATCTGGGACAATTTTTTAAAAGATGTAGAAATACAAAATAATAATTTATATTTAAAAAACAATCATACAAATTAAAAATTAAATATATATATATGTGTATATGTATATATAATTATCAATATAAAACTTGCGCATAGAGTATTATCATGTTTTATTGCTATTTCCAGGGCTCTTAGCTGGACGACGAGCAAAATATCTGTTTTTAGATTTTACAGCACCTACACAACATGTATCTACCATTTCCTAACACCTCATTCACTTTCTAACTAATTTGAAATATAGTTGAGAGACCAGAGTCTATCAAACTTGTGGAGGTCGCTTTTCAAGAGGGAGAAAGTCACAATCTGTCAATCCACATTTTAAAATGCAGGAGGGTTTATTAGAGAAATTAATAATATTAGAGGCCCTTTAATAAATAATACATTTCTTAGCAAAGTGTAATAGTCATAGCAAATTTTTTCTGTCAGGATCAAGAACGTGTCCCTACTCAAGATGGATACATTTTTGTCATATCAAACTGCACATCTAGTGCTTTTTCTGCAGCAGGATGTGAGTAGATTAAAAGAAAATTCGGCAATTTTATCTAAAATAATATTTTCAGATATTTTTACAGTTAGAGAGATGTCATTTTCATTCTATGGAGTCTCAAAGGAGGTAATAAAATTTGTATTGTGTGGCTTGTACTACCTCACAGGAGTATTATATTTTTGTCGCAGTCCTCTCGCTTCCATAACCATCACTGATAGTCAGAATTGGCAGTCCTTTTTTCTATTATTAGTGAGGACAGAAGGGATTTTAGATATAATATTAGTTTTAATGGATTACTAGGAAGGGTCAACTGAGTTCTTAAACTCCTTCTCAAATGACATGTCTAATTTTGAAGATATATATTTTGAATGGGGATCTACACATTACTATTTCGCAGAGTTTTTGAAAAGTATTTCAGTGTGAGTGGCTTTGAGGAAATAGGTCTGAAAAGCAGTCTTGATTTAGAGATGCCAAGATTAAGTTCGGCATCCTCACTTTTGGCAAGCCTTGCCTACTATATGAAAGGAGAATATTTGGGATGAAATTCCCGGTATTTCTTACAGTCCTCCACGCTAGTGTGTTGCAATCGGCGTTTGGTTATAATTTCTCAATTAAAGTTATTAATGAGACTACGGCGGCAATGAACCACAGATTAGGCTTTCGATTCCGAACTACTGTTGACTCTGTCTGTTTGTGATCCATGTATTACCGTGATAGCAGACGCAACAGCAAAGGTTAAATTTATATAATAAGATCACCCTTAAATTGTTTATATGGAGAACTTGATCCAGGTTTTTTTTTTATTGGCCCCATATAAATTTCCAGATGCTTTTGCTAGTTGTTTTGAAAAAGGAAACTGGGAGACGTAGCATGGGAGCATCTGAAATAAATAGTTCAGTCTAGGAGATACTACCTCGATTTATCATTTTTCCACTAAGCTAATTGAGGGAGATCCAGTTTGAGACGCTCTTGATTCGACATCCAGGAGGAAAGATACTTCTGAAAAAGCACCAGACTCCTGTGCCTTCCATTGGAATATTTCATAGAGCTGGTGAGTTGATTTAACATTTGCATTTAGTCATTTATGAGACGTCTTTTTATCCGGTGTTTTACTTACAAATTGGTGCATTCACCTTTATGATGTATGGTGACAGAGGTGGATTTGTTCAAATGTATCTTATAAATGTGAAACTCTACTCTCGCACGCCTGTGTCTCAAATGGGAGGGAGGATTGTATGTAGAGTAAATATCACGCAAGTTTTACCCAGAAACACTAATACTTGATTGCTTCCTCCTCAAAGTATTGTATTGGTATCTGTGCCCGCTCACTAAAGTTAGACTATCTTTCACAGATGGATATATAGGAGATTTGATCAATTTAATATATTAAATGATATTAACTTTTCGTAAGACTGAGAACAGAAAAGTTCCACCCATCCTTAATGATCCGCTTCTTCTTCAGCTTGATCCAGTGAAGTATACAAGTAGACAGGGGTTCCTGTTTACTTTGATCAATAATAAATAAAAGACGCGGTGAATGCTATCAGAAGAGAGTATAGTCTCTAATAAATCCAGTTTGTCTGCTTTTATTATTTTGGGAAGAAGAGGTTTAGTGTTTGGCCAGCAATTGCACCATTTGTGTAGGTCGAACTAAACAAGCTTACGGGCCGAAAAGTGTCGGGCAGGATATTTGATTTTATTTGATTTATTCTCACCTTTATTTAACCAGGTAGAGAACAAAATTCCATTTATATTCAGTGACCTGACCAAGATAAAGCAAAAGCAGTTTGACAGATACACGACACAGAGTTACACATGGAGTAAAACAACATACTACAGTCAATAATACAGTAAACAAGTCTACATACTCAATGTGAGCAAATGAGGTGAGAAGGTGTAAGGCAAAAGGGCCATGGTGGCAAGTAAAATACAATATGTAGCAAGTAAATCACTGGAAATGTTTTGCAATAGAAGAATGTGCAAAGTGGTGAAATAAAATAAAGGAGTTAAAAATAAATAAAAATAGATGTAGAGGTTCCTTTGTCTTTTGAGCAACACTGTACTGTACTTGAAGGAGGCATTGAGTCTGGGAGAACTCAGCTTCTGCAAAACATCCAGCATTGGCATGAAAATAGGCTAATTTCAGGCTAAAAAGCTTTGCAGAACTCTCTGCACTTAGCTTCAAAAATTAGGTGGGGATGGGAGGTAATTGCCTCCAGGATCTCCTCAGGAGTGAAGGGGGAGCTGAGACCTTCTTGGCCCAGTATCTGATTATTTTAGGTGAAGAGATTCCTCTAGGAAAGAGTGGAGTTCTGCCTCCGTGTGTTTTTCTCAGAGGTATATAGTTTCCAGTAAAATCATGAAAAGTTAAATTGATATTTTTTAGGTCATATGTGACCTCGTCCTCTGCTGTTCGGATAGCCATGATTGTACGCTCTTGACTGCTCCTTTAATTGGTAAGCAAGCACCTACTGGCCTATTGCTATACTCATGGTATTTCTGTTTAGTAAAGAAAACTTATTTTTTCATCTCCCGAGTGTAGTCCAAATTCAGTTTGGCTTTGGCTGCTTTAAGATGACTCCAGGAGGTGCTGTCTGGAGATTGTTTATGTATTCTTTCATAGCATTCCAGCTCCTCTCAAGATCTAGCCTCTGTGCTTCCATTGCTTTTTCTTAGAGGAAGCAATATGCAATTAGGATTACCTTCTTAGTGTGGCTTTTAGCTACTCCCGCCATTGTGGCCGGAGAAACAGGAGAATCTTTGCTGTCTTGTGTGTAGTTGTTTATCCATGTAGTTACCAATGTATGGAACGTTTCATTTGATAATGATGGAGGTGTTGGACAGCTCTTGACTCCTTCGGGATGTTTTGCATTAGTATCCGGGCTGTGAGGGACAAAGGCGCGCGGATCTGAAAAAGGCTATGTGGTCTGGATTGCTTGACGCTGTGGGCTGAATCCCATTTCAAATCCTTTTGGGATAAAAATGTAATCTATGTCGTGGAGGAGAGTTATGAACATTAGAGAGAGCGTACAGTCCATAGATGAAAGCTATTGTCTCTCTCCAGATATCAGTCCCACTTTTTAGTAAGAGACCCGGCATCTTGCAGATCTAGGATTTGTGATGGGGACTTGAGACGACTTTGCCTTGGGCTCAAGTTAATCGCATTGCAATCTCTGGCCACCACGCTCAGCGAAAAGAAATTATCATTGAACAGGGTTATCATTTTTAGTTTAGTATATCTGTGTTAGGGGCAAGATGCTTTAAGATAGTTCGGTTGTCCATACAGACTGTTATCAAAATAATTTCAGGATATCAGGATATGTATTTGTCAATTATGAACGGAACATTCTGCGAGGATAAGTATGGCTGTACTTCCACGGGCCTGACTGAAGGATGAGAAATGCAATCTGCCTACGAGTTTGACATGCTCAGCTTATCACAGCAGGCAAAATCCCGGAAGCGCGGGATGCTCGCTTTTCCTTTGTTAATATATATTTCTTGTTTTTTATTTGTATGGTTTGTAAATTCATGGTATAGCTCCCATGTCACAGATTTAAGTGTGTCGCCATCGATAGTAATCGAACACGTAGTCATCTCGTGTTAAAATATAGTTACAGCCGCGCTCCTATGCGAAAATAAATGGTGTACATAAACATCCTCGCCCGCTTAGTTTCCCCCTAACAGCTATAATTACAGGTCATCGAGTATTCGCCAAATTTCCGCTTTCCTGCTGACTGGTGTAGTGAGCGCCATCGCAATGGTGTTGATACTTCAAAAATAGCGCGGCCGTTCGGTCGCTGGTGGGTGAGCTCTCAGACAAGTGGACAGAGTTTGTTCCAGTAGGGGAGCGGACAGTACACTTCTCTCTTTTCAGAACACAATTACACTCTTTCGCCGTAAATCCTCTGTTTTCCAGATGTGTTTCATTTTCAGCATATGCCAGTCTATCACGCTTTCCATGGATAGGGACATAGCGGTCTCTTGATGCCAGCGTCCCAGATGCTCCCGCACTGAGCCGACAGTTCACCGGCATCTATTCCCACGTTGAGTCCTGTACGTTCAACTTCAGAAAGGATGAAAGGTGGGCCAAACCGGGAATCCTCTGCTCTGTTTTTCCGCTAGTTTACTTCCGCCAGCACACCGAGCGTCCCGGCAATACCGTTACCCAGCGCTTACGACTTTTGGACTTAAGAAGTGTATGTAAGATTAGGAATTGAAACTACTTAGAGGAGCTTTAGTTTTCGGTTATCTCGTTTCAAGGGGTCACGCGATCCCCCTCTATTTTGTTTATAAATTAATGCAAAGAATTCATTCAACAGTGCTCATGCCACGAGATATGCCACCGTACTACCTCTACCGTACCATCACTCAATTAGCTTCTAATGCCAGTCTTCTATTTTTATCGATTTATTCTTTATAATTTTTTACTTTATATTTATTATGACCAATGTTAAGAAAATGCAAAAGTCTGTTAGTAAATATTGTACACATTTCATGTGTTCTTGTTGTTATCATTTTTGCTTAAACCACACCAACAGCTGCAGCAGGTCATTGGAGCGTTCTTGACGTCGGTAGCTCCAGGACAGCGTCGGTGAAAGAGAGCAGACTGGGCGCGCTAGATGATCTACAAGGTTCATGGGAGGAAAAGGCTCGAACATCAACAAGAAGAGAGAGAAAAGATAAATGTGCTGTTCAAAGAAGGTTGCTATCAACAGCCACATTCAGCCACCGCTACAGACAACAAGCCACATCAGCCACCAAAGAAGGATGCGGCACGTGTCGCCATATATCAGCCACAAAGAGGCGTTATATCAAAGAAGTGTTGTTATATACCACATCAGCCACAAGAAGGATGTTGCAGACAACAGCTATAATAGCCAATAAAGATTGCAGCATCGAACAGGCCAATTGATCAGCCACCAAAAGAGTATTGTTATAATAACAAGCCATATCAATACTCAAAGAGCGGGATGCCAAAGACAACAAGCCGATCAGCCACCAAAAGAGTGATGTTAGTAGCATTAAATCAATATATTTCGCATCGTGATGATATACAAGACATTAGCCATCGCTGTTGCATCGTCAGCTATATCACACCAAAGACGAAGCCACCAAAGAAGGGAAACATGCAGGTGATGATCCGTTTTACCTGGCTTAAACAGAGCCTTAATCCAGCAGCAAATTTACAATCATATAAGTATACGCATGAATGACGAGCACTCTGACAGAATTACTTCGGAGCGCAACGCATTACTCACAGCATCCACCGACACTATTAGGCGATACATTGAGACACAGCACGGTGAACACAGACAAAGTGACCGACGCAGATACTCCAACCAGAAGCAATGGGGATTACAGGAAACATTGAACTGAGCTAAAGACTAGAATGCCGATTAGGGGAGATAGGAACCTCTGGAGTAGAGTCCAGGAAGGAATGGATTACAGGAGTCCAGGGAGAGAACTCAAGATGAGCAGGTTTGGGGGCAAAGCTTGCAGGAGCTTCTAAGAATTCAGCAATGGACTACGATGGGATGTTTTAAGTTGACCAGAGCCAGATATCATTATTTTATTTTCATACTAAATACATGGCTCTGAGTGTTATGCAGGTGAATGAGGACCCAAAAGCGACTTAACGGAAACAGAGTCCACATTATTCCAGTTTTAAACAAAGCGATAATCCTGGATATTATCATGTCATGTTTGTCATTTATTATCTTGTCTTGTCCCTGTGCTCCCCATTCTATCTTTTCCCCTCTGCTGGTCTTATTTGGTTCTTTCCCTCCTTCTATCCCTCTCTCTCTCTCCCTCCTCCCGATCCTTTCCCTGATTAGAGTCCCTATTTATTCCTTTGTGTTCCGTTCCTGTCCCGTCGGTTCCTTGTTTAGTATTCACCATGCTGTGTTTCGCCCTGTTGTGTGTTTTTGCTGTGATTGTGTATCGCCCTGTCCTGTCGTGTTTTTTGCCTTCATCAGATGCTGCGTGTGAGCAGGTGTCTCTGTCAACTACGGCCTGCGCCTACCCGAAGCGACCTGCAGTCTGTGGCCGCTTCTCCAGTTATTCCTCTACAGACTAGAGGATTTTGTTATTCCCTGTTTGGACTTAAATAAACTCTGTTTCTGTTAAGTCGCTTTTGGGTCCTCTTTCACCTGCATGACAGAAGGAACCGACCAAGGAATGGACCCAGCGACTTCAGACGCTCGTTACACTGCCGTCGAGATCCAAGGAGCCATGCTCGGCAGACACGAGCAGGAATTGTCTGCTGCTCGCCATGCCGTGGAGAACCTGGCCGCTCAGGTTTCCGACCTCTCTGGACAGTTCCAGAGTCTACGTCTCGTGCCACCTGTTACTTCCTGGCCTGCCGAGCCTCCAGAACCTAGGGTTAATAACCCACCTTGCTACTCCGGGCAGCCCACTGAGTGCCGCTCCTTTCTCACGCAGTGTGAGATTGTGTTCTCTCTCCAACCCAACACATACTCTAGAGAGAGAGCTCGGGTTGCTTACGTCATTTCACTCCTTACTGGCCGGGCTCGAGAATGGGGCACAGCTATCTGGGAGGCAAGGGCTGATTGCTCTAACAAGTTCCAGAACTTTAAAGAGGAGATGATTCGGGTTTTTGACCGTTCAGTTTTTGGTGGGGAGGCTTCTAGGGCCCTGGCTTCCTTATGCCAAGGTGAACGGTCCATAACGGATTATTCTATTGAGTTTCGCACTCTTGCTGCCTCTAGTGAGTGGAACGAGCCGGCGCTGCTCGCTCGTTTTCTGGAGGGACTCCACGCAGTGGTTAAGGATGAGATTCTCTCCCGGGAGGTTCCTTCAGATGTGGACTCTTTGATTGCTCTCGCCATCCGCATAGAACGACGGGTAGATCTTCGTCACCGGGCTCGTGGAAGAGAGCTCGCATCAACGGTGTTTCCCTGCTCCGCATCGCAACCATCTCCCTCCTCTGGCTTTGAGACTGAGCCCATGCAGCTGGGAGGGATTCGCATCTCGACTAAGGAGAGGGAACGGAGGATCACCAACCGCCTGTGCCTCTATTGCGGAGTTGCTGGACATTTTGTTAATTCATGTCCAGTAAAGGCCAGAGCTCATCAGTAAGCGGAGGGCTACTGGTGAGCGCAACTACTCAAGGTCTCTCCATCAAGATCCTGTACTTTTTGTCGGTCCATCTACGCTGGACCGGTTCGGGTGCTACATGCAGTGCCTTGATTGACTCTGGGGCTGAGGGTTGTTTCATGGACGAAGCATGGGTTCGAAACATGACATTCCTTTCAGAGAGTTAGACAAGCCTACGCCCATGTTTGCCTTAGATGGTAGTCATCTTCCCAGTATCAGATTTGAGACACTACCTTTAACCCTCACAGTATCTGGTAACCACAGTGAGACTATTTCTTTTTGATTTTCCGTTCACCGTTTACACCTGTTGTTTTGGGTCATCCCTGGCTAGTATGTCATAATCCTTCTATTAATTGGTCTAGTAATTCTATCCTATCCTGGAACGTTTCTTGTCATGTGAAGTGTTTAATGTCTGCCATCCCTCCCCATTTCTTCTGTCCCTACTTCTCAGGAGGAACCTGGCGATTTGACAGGAGTGCCGGAGGAATATCATGATCTGCGCACGGTCTTCAGTCGGTCCCGAGCCAACTCCCTTCCTCCTCACCGGTCGTATGATTGTAGTATTGATCTCCTTCCGGGGACCACTCCTCCTCGGGGTAGACTATACTCTCTGTCGGCTCCCGAACGTAAGGCTCTCGAGGATTATTTGTCTGTGTCTCTTGACGCCGGTACCATAGTGCCTTCTTCTTCTCCGGCCGGGGCGGGGTTCTTTTGTTAAGAAGAAGGACGGTACTCTGCGCCCCTGCGTGGATTATCGAGGGCTGAATGACATAACGGTTAAGAATCGTTATCCGCTCCCCTTATGTCATCAGCCTTCGAGATTCTGCAGGGAGCCAGGTGCTTTACTAAGTTGGACCTTCGTAACGCTTACCATCTCGTGCGCATCAGAGAGGGGGACGAGTGGAAAACGGCGTTTAACACTCCGTTAGGGCATTTTGAGTACCGGGTTCTGCCGTTCGGTCTCGCCAATGCGCCAGCTGTTTTTCAGGCATTAGTTAATGATGTTCTGAGAGACATGCTGAACATTTTTGTTTTTGTCTATCTTGACGATATCCTGATTTTTTCTCCGTCACTCGAGATTCATGTTCAGCACGCTTAGAGAATTGTCTCTACGTAAAGGCTGAGAAGTGCTCTTTTTCATGTCTCCTCCGTTACTTTTCTCGGTTCCGTTATTTCGCTGAAGGCATTCAGATGGATTCCGCTAAGGTCCAAGCTGTCAGTGATTGGCCCGTTCAAGGTCACGTGTCGAGTTGCAGCGCTTTTAGGTTTCGCTAATTTCTATCGGCGTTTCATTCGTAATTTCGGTCGTTGCTGCCCCTCACAGCTCTTACTTCTGTCAAGACGTGTTTTAAGTGGTCCGGTTCCGCCAGGGAGCTTTTGATCTTCTAAAGAACGGAGTTCCTTTTGTCGTTTGGACAGACCATAAGAACCTTGAGTACATCCGTTCTGCCAAATGACTTAATGCCCGGGTCAAGCCAGTTGGGCGTTGTTTTTCGAACACGTCCGGTTCACCAAGCCTGATGCCTTATCCTGCCCGTTTAGTTCTTCTGTGGCTTCTACTGATCCTGAGGGGGATTCTTCCTTATGGGCGCACATTGTCGGGTTGACAGTCTGGGGCTGGGAAAGACAGGTTAAGAAGCACTCACGCACACTGCGTCGCCGCGCTTGTCCTAGTAACCTCCTGCCCGTTTCCACTCGTCTGCTTCAGTAGCCCACTCATGCCAAGTTAGCTGGGAGTCCCGGTGTTCGAGGCACTTCTGCGTCTATCCCCCAGCGCTGGTGGCCGACCCAGAGCGTGACACGCGCCGTTTCGTGGCTGCGCGTTGGGAAGACTGCGCGCAGAAGGAGGCTGGTAATTTTTTTTCTGCTTCTGAAACTGGTCTGCTGGGTCTCGGTCTGTTCCCTGCCATCGCGAATCTCTCCTGTTCTTGTCCCAGGGGAGCTGTGTCTGCCCAAGACGAGGGTTTCTGGAAAGAAAGGCTATTTTTTTAGAGTAGTACCCTGATTGGCCCTTATGTTTTTCGTTAAGTCACAGGGATGAAAGAAGAGATGACGGAAATGAATCAAACGTTTGACAGAACTCCTCCAAAACTGTGACGTGAATTATGGGACTCTGAGGAGGAACACTGGCGGCAACGGAGGCCATGAAAACTGTCCAGCATTCTCAGAAAGATTTGTGCCGTCTCCTCAGGACCGTAAGGAAAAACGAGGGGAAAAAGGGAAACTAGGTACTATCGAAAAAAAATGAGAACTAGGGACAGACTGAGACACAGCAAGGGCAGGGACAAGAACAGGAGAGATGCGATGGCAGGGAACAGACTGAGACCCAGCAAGACCAGGAGCAGAAGCAGAAAAAAAAAAATTACCAGACTTCTTCTGCGCGCAGTCTGAACACGCAGCCACGAAACGGCGCGTGTCACGCTCCTGAGTCGGCCACCAAAAGCGCTGGCGAATAGACGCAAGAGTGCCTCGAACACCGGGATGACCAGCTAACTTGGCAGAATGAGCCCACTGAAGAACAGCCAGACGAGTGGAAACAGGAACGAAAAGGAGGTTACTAGGACAAGCGCGCGGCGACGCAGTGTGCGTGAGTGCTTGCTTAACCTGTCTTTCAATTCCCCAGACTGTCAACCCGACAACACGCCCATAAGGAAGAATCCCCTCGGGATCAGTAGAAGCCACAGAAGAACTAAACAGACGGGATAAGGCATCAGGCTTGGTGTTCTTGCTACCCGGACGGTAAGAAATCACAAACTCGAAACGAGCGAAAAACAACGCCCAACGAGCTTGACGGGCATTAAGTCGTTTGGCAGAACGGATGTACTCAAGGTTCTTATGGTCTGTCCAAACGACAAAGGAACGGTCGCCCCCTCCAACCACTGTCGCCATTCGCCTAGGGCTAAGCGGATGGCGAGCAGTTCACGGTTACCCACATCATAGTTGCGCTCAGATGGCGACAGGCGATGAGAAAAATAAGCGCACGGATGAACCTTATCGTCAGACTGGAAGCGCTGGGATAGAATGGCTCCCACGCCTACCTCTGAAGCGTCAACCTCGACAATGAATTGTCTAGTGACGTCAGGAGTAACGAGGATAGGAGCGGACGTAAAACGTTCTTTTAGAAGATCAAAAGCTCCCTGGGCGGAACCGGACCACTTAAAACACGTCTTGACAGAAGTAAGAGCTGTGAGAGGGGCAGCAACTTGACCGAAATTACGAATGAAACGCCGATAGAAATTAGCGAAACCTAAAAAAGCGCTGCAACTCGACACGTGACCTTGGAACGGGCCAATCACTGACAGCTTGGACCTTAGCGGAATCCATCTGAATGCCTTCAGCGGAAATAACGGAACCGAGAAAAGTAACGGAGGAGACATGAAAAGAGCACTTCTCAGCCTTTACGTAGAGACAATTCTCTAAAAGGCGCTGTAGAACACGTCGAACGTGCTGAACATGAATCTCGAGTGACGGAGAAAAAATCAGGATATCGTCAAGATAGACAAAAACAAAAATGTTCAGCATGTCTCTCAGAACATCATTAACTAATGCCTGAAAAACAGCTGGCGCATTGGCGAGACCGAACGGCAGAACCCGGTACTCAAAATGCCCTAACGGAGTGTTAAACGCCGTTTTCCACTCGTCCCCCTCTCTGATGCGCACGAGATGGTAAGCGTTACGAAGGTCCAACTTAGTAAAGCACCTGGCTCCCTGCAGAATCTCGAAGGCTGATGACATAAGGGGAAGCGGATAACGATTCTTAACCGTTATGTCATTCAGCCCTCGATAATCCACGCAGGGGCGCAGAGTACCGTCCTTCTTCTTAACAAAAAGAACCCCGCCCCGGCCGGAGAAGAAGAAGGCACTATGGTACCGGCGTCAAGAGACACAGACAAATAATCCTCGAGAGCCTTACGTTCGGGAGCCGACAGAGAGTATAGTCTACCTCGAGGAGGCGTGGTCCCTGGAAGGAGATCAATACTACAATCATACGACCGGTGAGGAGGAAGGGAGTTGGCTCGGGACCGACTGAAGACCGTGCGCAGATCATGATATTCCTCCGGCACTCCTGTCAAATCGCCAGGTTCCTCCTGAGAAGTAGGGAGAGAAGAAACGGGAGGGATGGCAGACATTAAACACTTCACATGACAAGAAACGTTCCAGGATAGGATAGAATTACTAGACCAATTAATAGAAGGATTATGACATACTAGCCAGGGATGACCCAAAACAACAGGTGTAAACGGTGAACGGAAAATCAAAAAGAAATAGTCTCACTGTGGTTACCAGATACTGTGAGAGTTAAAGGTAGTGTCTCAAATTTGATACTGGGAAGATGACTACCATCTAAGGCAAACATGGGCGTAGGCTTGTCTAACGGTCTGAAAGGAATGTTATGTTTCCGAACCCATGCTTCGTCCATGAAACAACCCTCAGCCCCAGAGTCAATCAAGGCACTGCATGTAGCACCGAACCGGTCCAGCGTAGATGGACCGACATAGTAGTACAAGATCTAGATGAAGGGACCTGAGTAGTAGCGCTCACCAGTAGCCCTCCGCTTACTGATGGGCTCTGGCCTCTTACTGGACATGAATTAACAAAATGTCCAGCAACTCCGCAATAGAGGCACAGGCGGTTGGTGATCCTCCGTTCCCTCTCCTTAGTCGAGATGCGAATCCCTCCCAGCTGCATGGGCTCAGTCTCAAAGCCAGAGGAGGGAGATGGTTGCGATGCGGAGCAGGGAAACACCGTTGATGCGAGCTCTCTTCCACGAGCCCGGTGACGAAGATCTACCCGTCGTTCTATGCGGATGGCGAGAGCAATCAAAGAGTCCACATCTGAAGGAACCTCCCGGGAGAGAATCTCATCCTTAACCACTGCGTGGAGTCCCTCCAGAAAACGAGCGAGCAGCGCCGGCTCGTTCCACTCACTAGAGGCAGCAAGAGTGCGAAACTCAATGGAATAATCCGTTATGGACCGTTCACCTTGGCATAAGGAAGCCAGGGCCCTAGAAGCCTCCCCACCAAAAACTGAACGGTCAAAAACCCGAATCATCTCCTCTTTAAAGTTCTGGAATTTGTTAGAGCAATCAGCCCTTGCCTCCCAGATAGCTGTGCCCCATTCTCGAGCCCGGCCAGTAAGGAGTGAAATGACGTAAGCAACCCGAGCTCTCTCTCTAGAGTATGTGTTGGGTTGGAGAGAGAACACAATCTCACACTGCGTGAGAAAGGAGCGGCACTCAGTGGGCTGCCCGGAGTAGCAAGGTGGGTTATTAACCCTAGGTTCTGGAGGCTCGGCAGGCCAGGAAGTAACAGGTGGCACGAGACGTAGACTCTGGAACTGTCCAGAGAGGTCGGAAACCTGAGCAGCCAGGTTTTCCACGGCCTGGCGAGCAGCAGACAATTCCTGCTCGTGTCTGCCGAGCATGGCTCCTTGGATCTTGACGGCAGTGTAAACAGCGTCTGAAGTCGCTGGGTCCATTCCTTGGTCGGTTCCTTCTGTCATGCAGGTGAAAGAGGACCCAAACGCGACTTAACAGAAACAGAGTTTATTAATGTTCAAAACGGAATAACTGAAATCCTCTAGATTTGTAGAGGGAAAACAACTGGAGAAGCGGCCACAGACTGCAGGTCGCCGGGTAGGCGCAGGCCGTAGTCGACTGAGACACCTGCTCACACGCAGCGTCTGATGAAGGCACAAAACACGACAGGACAGGGTGATACACAATCACGGCAAAAAACACGACAGGACAGGGCGAAACGCAATCACAGCATGGTGAATACAAAACAAGGAACCGACGGCACAGGAACGGAACACAAAGGAATAAATAGGGACTCTAATCAGGGGAAAGGATCGGGAACAGGTGTGGGAAGACTAAATGATGATTAGGGGAATAGGAACAGCTGGGAGCAGGAACGGAACGATAGAGAGAAGAGAGAGCGAGAGAGTGAGAGAGGGAGGGGGAGAGAGAGGGCTAGAAGGAGGGAAAGAACCAAATAAGACCAGCAGAGGGAAACGAATAGAATGGGAAGCACAGGGACAAGACAAGATAATAAATGACAAACATGACATGATGTGGCTTGTTGTGCTGCAACAACCTTCTTTGGTGGCTGATGTGGCTTGTTGTGCTGCAACAACCTTCTTTGGTGGCTGATGTGGCTTGTTGTGCTGCAACAACCTTCTTTGGTGGCTGATGTGGCTTGTTGTGCTGCAACAACCTTCTTTGGTGGCTGATATGGCTTGTTGTGCTGCAACATCCTTCTTTGGTGGCTGATGTGGCTTGTTGTGTCATGTTTTGTCTTAGATTGTCTTGTCATTTTGCTTTTCCCTCTGTTCATTTTCCCCCTGCTGGTCTTTTTAGGTTCGTTCCCCTTTTTCTCTCTCCCTTCCTCTCTCTCTTCTCTCTATCGTTCCGTTCCTGCTCCCAGCTGTTCCTATTCCCCTAATCAATCATTTAGTCTTCCCACACCTGTTCACTATCTTTTTCCCTGATTAGAGTCCCTATTTCTCCCCTTGTTTTCCGTTTCTGCCCTGTCGGATCCTTGTCTATTGTTCACCGTGCTGTGTCTGTGTATCGCCCTGTCGTGTCGTGTTTCCCTCAGATGCTGCGTGGTGAGCAGGTGTCTGAGTCTGCTACGTTCAAGTGCCTTCCCGAGGCAACCTGCAGTTCTTGATCGAGTCTCCAGTCTGTTCTCGTCATTACGAGTGGAATTATGCCTTATGATTGTAAATTTACTTTACTGGATTAAAGACTCTGTTTTCGCCAAGTCGCTTTTGGGTCCTCATTCACCTGCATAACATGTTGTGCTGCAACATCCTTCTTTGGTGGCTGATGTGGCTTGTTGTGCTGCAACAACCTTCTTTGGTGGCTGATATGGCTTGTTGTGCTGCAACAACCTTCTTTGGTGGCTGATGTGGCTTGTTGTGCTGCAACATCCTTCTTTGGTGGCTGATATGGCTTGTTGTGCTGCAACATCCTTCTTTGGTGGCTGATGTGGCTTGTTGTGCTGCAACATCCTTCTTTGGTGGCTGATATGGCTTGTTGTGCTGCAACAACCTTCTTTGGTGGCTGATGTGGCTTGTTGTGCTGCAACATCCTTCTTTGGTGGCTGATATGGCTTGTTGTGCTGCAACATCCTTCTTTGGTGGCTGATGTGGCTTGTTGTGCTGCAACAACCTTCTTTGGTGGCTGATGTGGCTTGTTGTGCTGCAACAACCTTCTTTGGTGGCTGATGTGGCTTGTTGTGCTGCAACATCCTTCTTTGGTGGCTGATGTGGCTTGTTGTGCTGCAACAACCTTCTTTGGTGGCTGATGTGGCTTGTTGTGCTGCAACAACCTTCTTTGAGACAACTTTTATTTGAAGAACCTGCACCATTTTCTTTCTCTCTCTCTTCTTGTTGATGTTTCTGTCGAGCCTTTTCCTCCAGCAACCTTTTGTAAGGTGAGGCTGTCAGTATAGCCGCAGACTCTGCCTTCCTCTTCCTCGGCCTTGACTCCTGGAGCCTCGACGTCAGGGACAGCTCCAATAGACCTGCTGCAGCTGTTGGTTGTTGGTTTAAGCAAAAACAAACAAACAACAAGAACACATGAGTATTGGTACAATAAACACTTCTAACAGACTTTTTCATTTTCTTACCAACATTTGGACACGGGTAGGCTGCAGGGTGGAGGTTGTGGCGGAGATAGATGTGGTCGAGGTAGAGGTTTTGGCATTAGAGCTAGTGGCGGTGGAGGTAGAGCTAGTGATGGTGCCGGTAGAGGTGGCGGCGGTAGAGCTGGTGGCCGTATCGGTAGAGGTGGCAGCGGTGGCAGTAGAGCACTGTTGAATGAATTCTTTGCATTGAACATAAACAACAGGGGGATCACGTGACCCTTGAACGAGATGGCCATGAACTAAGAGCTCCTCACAAGTAGTTTCCAATTCCTAATCTTACCTCCACTTCAAGTTTAAACTCCTTTAGCTTTAGTCAAAAAGTCATGGCGACATTACAGGTAACATTTGTACCCGGACTCGGGCATTAGCAACGGAAAAGGCCTCCAAGAAGCAGCTAGCTTCAGAAAAAGCAAAGAGCAAGAGACCCCCCCCCCCCCCCGAGGCCCAACGAATGCCAACCCCACACTCTAAGACATCCTTTCTGAGTTGAGATCCCACCGTACAGAACTCAACATTAAATTAGATGCCATTAACTGTCAGCTCAGTGCGATAGAGGGCAAGGTGACAATCCTGGAAAATGCTTTGCCTGACATCAAGAACCATAAACGCAGGGCGCCTGGACGAGGCAGAGGGGCGAATCCTATCCATGGAAAACTTATTGACAGATGCCATGGAAACAATAGCATATGCTAAAAAGAAAATAGAGCATCTGGAAGAGAAAACAGAGGACCTGGAAAACAGGGGGCGAAGGAATAATTGTGTTCTATTAAATCTGGGCGAAAAAGAAGAGGGAAACATGCCACTGATCCGCTACCTGCAAGACAAACTTCCTGAGTGGCTCCACCTGTCCACCGACAGGCCCATAGAACTCGAGAGAGCTCACCGAGCACTGAGGCCCCCACCAGCAGCCAGACAACCACCGCGCCCAATCACCATCCGTTTCCTGAGATTCACCGACAAGGAACGAGTCCTACAGGCGGCGACAATCAACACCATTGCAGTGGGAAATGCCAAACTCACTTTACACCAGGACCTGTCAGCTGGAATACGCAGAAAGCGCAGAGAGTTTGACGAGGTGAAGAAATACTCCATTGACCGAGACATCTTTATATGTCATTATAGCTATATTAGAGGGGGGTTCGGAACACAGAATTGAGACTAAGCGGGGGAGGTGTTCAGAGATTGTTATTTTATGTACACCATTTATTTTCCTTTTATGAGAACGCAGCTGTAACTATAATCCACCTTTACCCAGAGATGACTTGCACTAAAGTTTGATTACTGTCCGATGACGATGACTAGCACCTTAAATCTATTGACATGGAACTGCCATGGTCTAGGCCATGCAATAAAACAGAAAAAGATACTATGTGCTCTAAAAAAGGAAAAAGCAGACATCACGCTATTACAAGAGACACACCTCTGTGATGCTGAACATGTCAAACTCCGTAGAGCTTGGATGGGACAGGTGTATTTCTCATCCTTCAAATCAAACCGTAGAGGTACAGCCATACTTATCCATACGAATGTTCCATTCATAATTGACAAATACATATCTGATCCGGAGGGGAGATTTATTTTGATAACTGGGTCACTGTATGGACAACCAATTACTATCTTAAACATATTTGCCCCTAACACAGATACTCCTGCCTTCATGTCAAAAATGATAACCCTGTTCAATGATAATTTTGTTTCCTTTGGCGTGGTGGCCAGAGATTTTAATTGTACGCTTAACCCAACCCTAGACAAGTCATCTCAAGTCCCCATCACAAATCCTAGATCTGCAAAGATGTTGAACTCTCTTACTAAAGAGATGGGACTGATAGATATCTGGAGAGAGACTAATAGCTCATCTATGGACTATACATACTACTCTAATGTTCATAACTGCTACTCCCGTATAGATTACATTTTTATCCCAAAGAGTTTCGTAAATTCAGCCACGTGTACAATCAGACCCATAGCACTTTCAGATCACGCCTTTGTCCACCTCCGCTTGGACCTCTGCAAAAACATCCCGAGGTCAAAGAGCTGGCATTTCAACACCTCCATGTTATCAAATGAAGCGTTCCATACATTGGTAACTACATGGACAGACAACTACACACAAGACAACAAAGATTCTCCTGTTTCTCCGGCCACAATGTGGGATGCTGCCAAAGCCACACTAAGAGGTAATCTAATTGCATTTGCTTCCTCTAAGAAAAAATCAATGGAAGGACACAGGCTAGATCTTGAGAGGGAGCTAGAAAGCTGTGAAAGAGTACATAAACAATCCCCAGATAGCACCTCCTGGAGTCAACTTAAAGCAGCCAAAGTCAAACTGAATTTGGACTATACTCGGGAGATTTTAAAAAAGAAGTCTTCTTTACTAAACAGAAATACCATGAGTATAGCAATAGGCCCAGTAGATTGCTTGCTTACCAATTTAAAAAAGAGCAGTCAAAGTGTACAATCATGGCTATCCGAACAGCAGAGGACGAGGTCACATATGACCCAAAAAATATCAATTTAACTTTTCATGATTTTTACTGCAAACTATATACCTCTGAGAGAAAACACACGGAGACAGAACTCCACTCCTTCCTAGAGGGAATCTCGCTACCTAAAATATCAGATACTGACCAAGAAGATCTCAACTCCCCCTTCACTCCTGAGGAGATCCTGGAGGCAATTACCTCCATCCCACCTAACAAGTCCCCAGGCCCAGATGGATTCCCCAGAGAGTTCTACAAAGCTTTTTGGCCCCAACTTAGCCCTATTTTCATGCCAATGCTGGATGATTTTTGCAAAAACTGAGTTCTCCCAGACTCAATGCACACAGCTCGCATTACAGTGTTGCTCAAAAAAGACAAGGAACCTCTATCTATTTTATTTATTTTGCTCCTTTGCAGCCCATTATTTTTATTTCTACTTTGCACATTCTTCTATTGCAAAACTACCATTCCAGTGATTTACTTGCTATATTGTATTTACTTTGCCACCATGGCCTTTTTTGCCTTTACCTCCCTTCTCACCTCATTTGCTCACATTGTATATAGACTTGTTTATACTGTATTATTGACTGTATGTTTGTTTTACTCCATGTGTAACTCTGTGTCATTGTATCTGTCAAACTGCTTTGCTTTATCTTGGTCAGGTCGCAATTGTAAATGAGAACTTGTTCTCAACTTGCCTACCTGGTTAAATAAAGGTGAAATAAATAAATCAAATAAAATCAAATATCCTGCTCGTACTTTCGGCCCATAAGCTTGTTGGATTACGACTACAAAATAATTACCAAATTGCTCGCCAAAACACTAAACACTCTTCTTCCCAAAATAATAAAAGCAGACCAAACTGGATTTATTAGAGACATATACTCTTCTGATAACATTCACCGTCTTTTTGATATTATTGATCAAGTAAACGCACAGAAGACCCCTGTCCTGCTGGCTTCACTGGATGCTGAGAAGGCGTTCGACAGGATGGAGTGGAGCTTTCTGTTCTCAGTCTTCGAAAAGTTCAATATGGGCCTAAACTATATTAAATTGATCAAATCACTATACTCTCATCCAAATGCCATGGTGACTACAAACAGACTGAATCCTGACAGATTCGCTTTGGGACGGGGCACAAGACAAGGGTGCTCGCTGTCCCCCCTGCTCTACTTTTTGGGGACGGAGCCGCTGGCAGAGCTGATAAGGAGCAATCCAAGTATTATGGGTGTTTCTGTAGGTGGCCTGCAGCACAAGATTTCGCTTTACGCGGATGATGTCTTGCTCTACATATCCAACCCTGAGAAATCCCTCCCTCCCATTTGAGACACAATTGCTCAGTATGGCAAGTTTTCAGGTTATAAGATACATTTGAACAAATCCACTATCTGTCCTCTCAATCATAAGGTGAATGCACCAATTTGTAAGTCGCTCTGGATAAGAGCGTCTGCTAAATGACTTAAATGTAAATGTTAAATGTCAATCTTACACTCACCAGCTCTATGAAGATATTCCAATGGAAGACACAGGTCTGAATAGCTTTTTCAAGGAAAACTATCTTTCCCTCCTGGATCGAATCAAGAACGATCTCCAAACCTGGATCTCCCTCCCAATTAGCTTAGTAGGAAGAATTAATGTCATCCGAATGAACATCCTCCCTAGACTGAACTATTTATTTCAGATGCTCCCATGCTATCTCCCAGTTTCCTTTTTCAAAACAACTAACCAAAGCATCACCAAATTTATATGGGGCAATAAAAAAACCTAGGATCAAGTTCTCCACTCTATCGAAACCTGAATCTAAGGGTGGTCTTGCCCTTCCCTCCCTTCAATTGTACTACTGGTCTGCCCAAATCCGCAACATGCTAACATGGATCACAAACAGACAAGAGTCAACAATGGATTCAGATCGAAGCCTAATCCTGTGGTTCATTGCCACTAAGCTCAATTATATTCATTAATAACTTTAGTGAAGTGGGCAACATAGCCAAAACCTTTGTGATTTACAGCACCCTACTAGCGTGGAGGGACTGTAAGAAATACCAGGGAATTTCATCCCAAATATGTTCTCACTCGCCCATAGTAGGCAAGACTTGCCAAAAGTCCTGAAGGATGCCAGCTTTAATCTTTGGCATACTCTAGGAATCAAGACCTTTTCAGACCTATTTCCTCAGAAAACCACTACACTGAAATACTTTCAAGAGCTCTGCAGTGAATTCAATGTGCCAAGATCCCATTTAAAAAAATATATATCTTCAAATTAGACATGTCATTTCTTAATTTATTTCCAAGAGGAGGTTTAGAACTCAGTTGAATGAAGTTGAAACCCTTCTTGCTACAGCACAATCCATTAAAGGCTAAATATATTGTATCTATAGACTCCTTTCTGAGAAAGGAGGCTCCTCCTTTACTCCTTTGAAAATAATCTGGGAAAAGGACCTTGGTCTGACTATCAGTGATGAGTTATGGGCGGAGGTTTGCGACAGGGTATACTGCTCCTCTACTAATGTAAAAATGAAAGAATCGAATTACACATTTTTGTACAAATTTTATTACACTCCTTTGAGACTCCATAGAATGAAAACGGACATCTCTCCTAACTGTAAAATATGAACCTCTGAAAGTGAAACCTATATGCATGTATTTTGGAACTGTAGAAAGATTGCCAGATTTTGGCAATCTATACATCCTGCTGCACAGAAAATACTAGATGTACAGTTTGATATGACCCCGTGTATCCATCTTCTTAATGCCCAGCAGGACTTTGTTCTTGATCCTGACAGAGAAAATTTGCTTATGACTATTACATACTTTGCTAAGAAATGTATTATTCTATTAAGGGCCTCTAATACCCCTATTGTGGGCCTCTAATAAACCCTCCTACATTTAAAATGTGGATTGACCAGATTGTTGACTTTCTCCCTCTTGAAAAGCTCACTTATGACCTCCACAAGTTTGATAGACTCTGGTCTCCACTACTCAAC
Organism: Oncorhynchus gorbuscha; assembly: GCF_021184085.1. NCBI lineage: Eukaryota > Metazoa > Chordata > Actinopteri > Salmoniformes > Salmonidae > Oncorhynchus > Oncorhynchus gorbuscha. The sequence goes on along the minus strand of NC_060179.1, from coordinate 61,662,798 downwards.
TATATTTCAAATTGGACAGAGTGAATGGGGTGATTAGGGAAATGAGCAGATACATGTTGTGTAAGGTGCTGTAAAATCTAAAAACGAATTATTTGCTCGTCGTCTCAGCTAAGGCTGGAAATAGCTAATAAGAACCTTGATAATGCTGCTGCAAGTTTTATATTGTTTTTTAAAATAATTATATATACATATATACACATATATATATATTTAATTTTTAATTTGTATGATTGTTTTTTTTAAATATAAATTATTATTTTGTATTTCTATCTTTTAAAAGTCTGTCAGATCTGTGAATGTGGAATGTGTTTTGTTGGTTGATTGAAAAACAAGAAAACTTAATTTAATAAAACTTTAAATTGAAAAAAATACAAATAATACATCGGTGTTAGTACAATAAACACTTTCTACCAAGTACATGCTGCTTCTGCAACGTTTCCTTCATTTTGATTACTTTTTCTTACCGGAAATGGGCCACTCTTCGGACACGAAGTCTGCTTCTGTGAAGATGTCCTTCTCCAAAGGCTACAGCCCACTGGCCCGGAAGCCCCCCACTCCTCTCTCTACACTGGCCAACTTGTTATAGGCCTTTGCGAAGTGGCCAGACATTTGGTATATACCTATCGTTTTCCCAGGATGGGTCGTCATACACTGCTGCCCTGTTGTAAAAGGCCTTCAGACCCTTGAAGACGTTACGGTCTAACGGCTGCATCTTGTGGCTGCAGTGGGGTGGCAGATTGATGAGAATCACACCCTGGCTTCTTGCCGTCAGAATAGCCTCCAGGGGATGTGGGGTTCTTCAGGGATGCAACCAAAACTATGGGTGAAGTGGTGGAGCCAGACGACAAAGATGGTCCTGTCGATCCAGCCTAAGTCACTCACCCTTCCAACGGACCCTGGAGGTGCTCCAACCAGCAGCTGTTCTTTCATCCTCTTCCAGGGGAAGATGAAGAGGGGCGGTACGTACTGCCCCGCTGCACTGATAGCACAAATTACTGTGACTGTGAAGCCCCTCTCTATTCTGGTCATCCGTGCAATCTGTTTTTCTCCCTGGGTGGCCACCACAGGCAACGGTTTCTGGACACTTTGTATTCTCACCTCATCCATGTTCCCAATCCTCATTGGCGAAATGTCCCTGACGCTGTTTAAAATGTCCTCATAGGCCGTAAAAAACTGGTCAACCTTAAGCTCATTAAAATGCACGGCCCTCAGAAGACCGGTTGCTTTACAGTACTCAAACTGATAGTTGAGAGTTGCGCTTCATGAAGCCACTGCACCAATCGAGCCCTGCATACCCCGTTCCTTTGCTGAACCTGTGCTCGAGTCCGAACCTTTCTGTCAGATGGAAGGCGAGTCTTCTCACGTCCCATGATGTTAGGCCAAATAGGGCTCTTTCCATTTGTTGAATGTGGTTGACAAGGTCACTTTCATGCGTGGAAGAGAAGGCTGGCACCCCACCCATTTGGCCTAAGCCGGGGCTTTTCTCCTCCTTTCCTCTGTGGTGCTGTAGGGTTCTTGGTGGAATGTTGAGCACACTGGCAGCCACCTTTAAGGTCTGCCAATTTTCTACTGCCTTCAGGGCATGATGTATCACCTCAGAGCCATAGCTTCCACAGTCTGTTTTCTTCTTGTATGGTCTCAACTGCAAATAAAAACATGAAATTATTTTAGGAACTGAAAGGAACTGGCCCCTAATCCTAACTACCCCACACAGGACTGTGTACCTTAAGACAAGTCGGTTTCTTTCAAACCACCCGACTCAAAGTATTAATATTAACCTGCAGGGGGAAGAGGTGCCAATTTAAAAGCCCTCTTAAAAACGTAGCTTGCTTTCTAGCTATATGACAGAAAATGCTGTGTAAAATAGCTAAAAGGCTATAAAGTAAGACTAACTGTAAAGCTATCAGTCACTAAGGGGCCAGTTACCCCCTAGAAGAGGGGGGGCGAGTTGCTCCCAACACACTCATCCAACATATTACTACTTCACTCAAAAATGATCTAAATTTTTCTGGCAAAATAAGTTGATTATTTATCTTAAGGCTTCCCTACCTGTATAGTTTACAATTGGCTCATTCATCCCCCTCCTCTCCCCTGTAACTATTCCCCAGGTTGTTGCTGCAAATGAGAACGTGTTCTCAGTCAACTTACCTGGTAAAATAACAAATAAAATAAAAAAAAGAATATATATACAATTGAAGTAGGAAGTTTACATACACCTTAGCCAAATACATATAAACTCAGTTTTTCACAATTCCTGACATTTAATCCGAGTAAACATTCCCTGTCTTAGGTCAGTTAGGATCACCACTTCATTTTAAGACTGTGAAATGTCAGAATAATAGTAGAGAGAATGATTTGTTTCAGCTTCACATTCCCAGTGGGTCAGAAGTTTACCTACACAATTAGTATTTCATAGAATTGCATTTAAATTGTTTAACTTGGGCCAAACGTTTCAGGTAGCCTTCCACAAGCTTCCCACAATAAGTTGGGTGAATTTTGGCCCATTCCTCCTGACAGAGCTGGTGTACCTGACTCAGGTTTGTAGGCCTCTTTGCCCGCACACGTTTTTTTCAGTTCTGCCCACAAATTTTCTATAGGATTGAGGTCAGGGTATGTGATGGCCACGCCAATACCTCAACTTTGTTGTCCTTAAGCCATTTTGTCACAACTTTGGAAGTATATTTGGGGTCATTGTCCATTTGGAAGACCCATTTGCGAACAAGCTTTAACTTCCTGACTGATGTCTTGAGATGTTGCTTCGATTATATCCACGTTATTTTCCTCCCTCATAATGCCATATATTTTGTGAAGTGCAGTCCCTGCGGCAGCAATGCATCCCCACAACATGATGCCGCCACTCCCATGCTTCACGGTTGGAATGGTATTCTTCAGCTTGCAAGCCTCCCCCTTTTTCCTCCAAACATAATAATGGTCATTATGGCCAAACAGTTCTATTTTTGTTTCATAAGACCAGAGGACATTTCTCCCAAAATTACTATATTTGTCCCCATGTGCAGTTGCAAACGGTAGTCTGGGTTTTTTCTGGCGATTTTGGAGCAGTGGCTTCATCCTTGCTGAGCGGCCTTTCAGGTTATGTCGATATAGGACTCGTTTTGCTGTGGATATAGATACCTGTTTCCTCCAGCATCTTCACAAGGTCCTTTGCTGTTGTTCGGAGATTGATTTGCACTTTTCGCACCACAGTACGTTCATCTCTAGGAGACAGCGTCTCCTTCCTGAGCGGTATGACGGCTGCGTGGTCCCATGGTGTTTATACTTGCATACTATTCTTTGTACAGAAAAACGTGGTACCTTCGGGAGTTTGGAAATTGCTCCCAAGGATGTACCAGACTTGTGGAGGTCTACAATTGTTTTTCTGAGGTCTTGGCTGATTTCTTTTGATTTTCCCAAGATGTCAAGCAAAGAGGCACTGAGTTTGAAGGTAGGCCTTGAAATACATCCACAGGTACACCTCCAATTGACTCAGATGATGTCAATTAGCCTATCAGAAGCTTCTAAAACCATGACATAATTTTCTGGAATTTTCCAAGCTTTTTAAAGGCACAGTCAACTTAGTGTATGTTAACTTCTGGCCCACTGGAATTGTGATAGAGTGAATGATAAGTGAAATAATATGTCTGTAAACAATTGTTGGAAAAATTACTTGTGTCATGCTCAAAGTAGATGTCCTAACCAACTTGCCAAAACTATAGTTTGTTTACAAGAAATTTGTGGAGTGGTTGAAAAACGAGTTTTAAGGACTTCAACCTAAGTGTATGTAAACTTCCTATTTCAACTGTATATATATATATATATATATATATATATATATATATATATATATATATATATATATATATATATATATAAAAAATTGATCATCTTACCACAAAATTATTTAATTAATTATATATTAAGTTGTGATGCCACAGATGACATTTTTGGTTGAGCAAAGAGCAGTGGCAGCCAGGGAAAGTGTTGTGGAAATCATTTGGTGACATCTTGTGGTCTTAATGTGAATTACAGGAGGGGGGGGGGCAGCTTCCCAAGGGGGCTAGTTACCCCCTTAGTACCCTAAAATGTGAAATGATTACAAAGTTAAAGAAACCATACAGCTCTATGCAGGATGACTATTTTTTTCAATTTCCACTGCAAATTTTACAAAAACATATTTAGGTTCAGTTGAAGAACAGTGCAGATGCAAAGATGGGTAACAGGGTGACACTTTGTGTTGTTTTAGTGACATCATTCTGTTACCAAACTTTGCATCTGCACTGTTCTAAAAAAAAATGAATGTGTAATACATTTTCAAGTGAAATATCGGAGTCTCAGCATTATTACCATGAAATCGCCCAACACGTCAATTGAGATTCATGAACCATGGCGAGCTGTGATTTCTGAAGAGACAACCCATTAAGGCATTGACAGCAACTGTAACCTAGAACCACATATATAGCTGTGATGCTGATTTCATTCACCCATTGATTTCTGATATTAAAGTTATGATGTATGTGGACAAAAGGAAGAGTAGCTGCTGCCTTTGCAGCGGATCCTAATAAATACCCCTAAATACCAAATATTGCAGCGCTAGCTTCTATGAGGCCACTAGCTTCTATGATGGTATCATTTTATTTAGACAGCAAAAGGCACACTTTAATAGGCTGAGCTGAGCTCAGAGAATATCTGAGAAAGAAAGGATTTTGACAGGTCTGGATAAACACATTCCGATGGGACTCTGTTGAGAAAACGATAGTCCTGTACTGTATACCACATCGTAGGCTCAAGCATTTAGGAGATTGGTTCTCCAGCTGCTCGTCCTTCAGTCAAGCCAAATACTGTATATAACCTATGTATCCATATTCATCAGACTGCATACTGTGCTTAACTTCATGTGCGTACAACCTTGTCCTTGAGAAAAAGTACAAAAATATGCATCACAATTAGTCTAAAAGATAAAAACTATATAAAAATGAATACATAATAGGCAATTCACAAGAGCTATAACAAAACAAGGGCACAGGCAGTATTACAAAGTATTGTATTGACTTCACTATGAATCAACTGAGCCAGCCAGTACATTCTGACACAGATGTACCAGACAGTTAGTTCTAACTCTTCTCTGTAGGGGTCCCCCCCTACATAGTCTCCTCTCTCCTCCTCTCCTTTCCTCTCCTTTCCTCTCCACTGTCCCCAAACCCCTCATAAACCCATTAGAAGCTCTTCCCATTGGACGTCCCCATCAGCAAAACACACACTCAGAGACACACACACACACACACCCTGATTTCCCCACTCTTTCTCCTGTCCAAATTATGCGCTGCTGCTCAATTCCACAGAGTCCGACTTTATCTGCCTTCAACTACAATTAGAAGGCTTCCGCATGGGTGGAGGGGGACTGTATGGCTCAGTTGGTATAGCGTGGTGCTTGCATCACCAGGATTGCGGGTTCAATTCCCGGGGCCACCCATATGTAAAATGTATGCACACATGACTGGATAAATGCATCTGCTAAATGGCATTCAGCATATTATTCTATACTACTGGGAGTCAGAGACTAACCTCACTCTTCCCTTCCCCCATTCATGTGCTCTTCTGTCGTCCCCTAACCAACCGCTGAAGTCCTTTGTAGTGCTCATTAGGAGTGTGTTTAGTCCAACATGTTGCTTTAATCTAATCATCCTTCCTTCTCTGAACATTTCACGGCTCTTCATTCTCTGTGAGAGTCCTTGATGGGTCTCTCCCTCAGTCTCTCCTGGGATGGGATTACATTTTACTCATTTAGCAGACACTCTTATCCAGAGCGATTTAGAGGAGCAATTATGGTTAAGTGCCTTGCTCAAGGGCACATCAAGGGATTTAAAAGAGCAACCTTTCGGTTACCGGCCCAATGCTCTTAACCACGAGGCTACCTGCCGCCATGGGATCAGAGCGAGATTTGTCAATAATAGCAGCACGGAATGGGATGGTGACAGGGGATATGTTTCCTCTGACAGCTGCTAGTTAGGGAAGGAGACCTGTGGATTTCTGGAGTAGGGGGTCAGGGATGGGCATTTTCATTGGGCCCAGCATGGAGCCTTGTGGCACACCACAGGTAGTTAACAAAGGTGATGGATGATCAAACTGTCAGTCGCTGAGTCCTTCAAGGCCCTGTGTTTTCCTGATCACTACGGTGATAATGTACGTTGTTGAAGGATACAAGTAGAGAATTTAATTAATTATATAGCCTTTCTCCCTTCGTGGTGACTGAAGAATGGTGAAATAAGAGATATTTTCACACAATAAAGTGAGGTATGCAAACAAGTTAGGGAGGGAGATGTTTACTCAAAGACACACCCAGCCAGTAGACATTTGGGGCCAATTTCCTGTCTTTCCCTGACAGCACTGTTTGTGGACAGGCAACTTCCCCTGGCCAGCAAAATAGTTTTTTTTCTGATGGTAAATAAACACAAACAGCTTTTTGGGGATTTCAAATGTCATTTGGGGAGTGTTGCCTGGCAGTGCCCCCCCCGGCAGTGGGAGCCGTGGAAACGGCTGTGCGTGTGACGGACGTAGCTTGTAATGCACCTGGCACACACAACCTGCTCAGGCTGCCTGACGGTAACTAAGAGAGACGGCAGGCCATTTAAAATGTCCCCAAACCCTGGGCGGTTAGACTATCACTATGCATTTAGTAGGGACATGTGAAATCACAGTGACCTATAAATGCAACTGATCAGGGAGGGATGGAGGGATAAAGGGGAAAGAGAGGAAATCGTGCCCTACTTATCAAAATCAAATCAAAGTTTATTTGTCACGTGCGCCGAACACAGTGAAATGCTTACTTACAGGCTCTAACCAATAGTGCGAAAGAAAAAGGTGTGTGTGTGTAAGTAAAGAAATAAAACAACAGTAAAAAGACATTTGAAAATAACAGTAGCAAGGCTATATACAGACACTGGTTAGTCAGGCTTATTGAGGTAGTATGTACATGTGGGTATGGTTAAAATGGCTGCAATCCCATTAACGGAATGATATGACAACAGCCAGTGAAAGTGCAGGGCGCCAAATTCAAAGCAACAGAAATCTGTTGAAATTAAAATTCCTCAAACATACAGTACATGTATCTTATACCGTTTTAAAGGTAATCTTGTTGTTAATTCTACCACAGTGTCCGATTTCAAATATGCTTTACAGCGAAAGCACCACAAACGATTATGTTAGGTCACCACCAAGCCACAGCCATTTTTCCAGCCAAAGAAAAGGTCACAAAAAGCACAAATGGAGATAAGATTAATCACTAACCTTTGATGATCTTCATCAGATGACACTCATATGACTTCATGTTACACAATACATGTATGTTTTGTTTGATAAAGTTCATATTTATATAAAAAAATCTGAATTTACATTGGCGCGTTACATTCACCAGTTCCAAAAACATCCAGTGATTTTGCATTGCCACATGGATTCAACAGAAATGCTCATCATAAATGTAGATGATAATACAAGTTATAGACATGGAATTATAGACATACCTCTCCTTAATGCAACTGCTGTGTCAGATTTCAAAAACACTTTACGGAAAAAGCAAACCATGCAATAATCTAAGACAGCGCTCAGAAAAATAATCAAATTAGCCGCAATGTTGGAGTCAACAGAAACCAGAAATTACATGATAAATATTCCCTTACCTTTGATGATCTTCATCAGAATGCACTCCCAGGAATCCTAGTTCCACAATGAATTCTTGATTTGTTCGATAATGTCCGTTATTTATGTCCAAGTAGCTACTTTTGTTAGCGCGTTAGGTATACAAATCCAAATGCTCGTGCAGGTCGAGCATTACTTTGGACAAAAACTTCAAAAAGTTATATTACAGGTCGAAGAAACATTTCAAACTAAGTATAGAATCAATCATTAGGATGTTTTAATCATAAGGAAGTTTTAATCAGGGGACTGAGCATGCAACCCTGGGGTGCTCCAGTGTTGAAGATCAGCGTGGCAGATGTGTTGCTACCTACCCTGACCACCTGGGTGCGGCCAGTCAGGAAGTCCAGGATCCAGTTGCAGAGGGAGGTGTTTAGTCCCAGGTTCCTTAGCTTAGTGATGAGCTTTGAGGGTACTATGGTGTTGAACGCTGAGCTGTAGTCAATGAATAGCATTCTCACATAGGTGTTTCTTTTGCCCAGATGGGAAAGGGCAGTGTGGAGTGCAATAGAGATTGCATCATCTGTGGATCTGTTTGGGCGGTATGCAAATTGGAGTGGGTCTAGGGTTTCTGGGATAATGGTGTTGATGTGAGCCATGACCAGCCTTTCAAAGCACCTCATGGTTACAGACGTGAGTGCTACGGGTCTGTAGTCATTTAGGCAGGTTGCCTTTGTGTTCTTGGGCACAGGGACTATGGTGGTCTGCTTGAAGCATGTTGGTATTACAGACTCAATCAGGAACATGTTGAATATGTCAGTGAAGACACCTGCCTTTTGGTCAGCACATGTGAATGTTGACCTGTTTAAAGGTCTTACTCACGTCGGCTACGGAGAGCGTAATCATACAGTTATCCGGAACAGCTGATGCTCTCATGCATGCCTCAGTTTTGCTTGCCTCGAAGCGAGCATAGAAGTGATTTAGCTCATCTAGTAGTCACTGGGCAGCTCGCGGCTGTGCTTCCCTTTGTAGTCTGTAATAGTTTGCAAGCCCTGCCACATCCGACGAGCGTCGGAGCCGTTGTAGTATGATTCAATCTTAGCCCTGTATTGACGCTTTGCCTATTTGATGGTTCGTCGCAGGGCAGAGGGAATTTATTGTAAGATTTGAAGGCGGCAGCTCTACCCTTTAGCTCAGTGCAACGTTGCCTGTAATCCATGGCTTCTGGTTGGGGAATGTACGTACAGTCACTGTGGGGACGACGTCCCCAATGCACTTATTGATAAAGCCAGTGACTGATCTGGTGTATTCCTCAATGTCATCGGAAGAAGCCCGGAACATGTTCCAGTCTGTGATAGCAATCCTGTAGTTTAGCATCTGCTTCATCTGACCACTTTTTTATAGACTGAGTCACTGGTGCTTCCTGCTTTAATTTTTGCTTGTAAGCAGGAATCAGGAGGATAGAGTTGTGGTCGCATTTACCATTTGGAAGGAGAGCTTTGTACGCGTCTCTGTGTGTGGAGTACAGGTGATCTAGAATTTATTCCCTCTGGTTGCACATTTAATATGTTGATAGAGATTTGGTAGAACTGATTTAAGTTTCCCTGCATTAAACTGTACAGTCATGGAAAATATTAGTTACTTACCGAGTACTCAGAGGATTGTGCAGGAGTGGAATGTGTTTAATGTATAAATGTATCCATTATAGTGTTTGTCAGCAAGACCGTACAGTACAAGGCAAATTGGAGGTCATTATTACTAAGCATGGACAAAAGGAGAGGAAGAGGGTAGCTCTGGGGTCATCTGTATGCACAGCATTTCTTATGTAAGCAGAAGTAAGATTTTTCCCTTGTCATTTAGCTAAATGTGCATTCTGCAAAATGTGAACAAACTCTACAGAAAAAAGATACCTTTTTATATAGTCATGATAAAATCATGTTCATGAGAACTATATTGGACACATATAGTATACATCCCAGAGAAGACAGACAGACAAGCCTGGTGACTTCTGCAGATGCACATCAGAGCCAAATATTCCCCAGATCCACCCTTGGAAGGCACAGCACCCCACAGTCCCTAATTGTCAGGCAAAGGTAGTAGGGAAGCAGCACGTTGGCGTGCAACAATATTATCTCTGCAGTGGGTCGAGCCTTCCGATTCCTCTTACCCTGTTATCAAATTAGTCAGCTGGACATCAAACACTCACCAAGCTATAGCCGCTCACTTAATTACATTCACCACCAGCACCTGTTTCCCCGCTAATGCCTCTCAGGCATACAGAGAACACCACTCAAACTTGTTCTCCTCTTTAAAACCACACAGGGAAGGATTGGGTTTTCTGCATTTTTTCTTACATTGACAAATGGGAGTTTAGTTTTCCTTAAGGCCCTCTGCTTTCTCCCAAGCCAGACTCAGATCTATTTGAGTAGATAAAACTCATCATTTTTCCAAGATCTACCATTTGTGGAAAAATTTCCTCGAGGCAAATACTTCCCTCATATATTTTTGATAAAGCATCACACAGATACAGTAGTGGGAGGGAGTCTACTGTTAAGTCCGCCAGTATCAAGAGGAGGCTCATTCTTCTGCCTCTCATAGAGAACATTCTGTAATGATTCCAAACACTCTTAACGTTCTCAAGAGTGCATGCATTTAATCAGAACAACCTCAGTGGGGAAGGGGAATCCATGAATCATTATATAACAGCCATATTCCATTCCCCTTTATAGACCCATATAATATCAGAGACTTTTTTTGATTTATCAGAATGTCAGTAACAGTGCATCTGCATAGCTGCTGGGCATAAAACTGTTGTGGGCACACAACTGCAATGAAATGTGCCGTAGCAAAACTATACTGGTCCCAGTTGTTGTTATGAATACAAACGATGGCATGATGTCGGGGACAGTGACACAAAGAGGATCCCATCATTGTCAAAGCATGACTGGCCTGCTCTCTTCTATACGGTATGTCTACCATGTGAATACAGGAAATATTATCATGTTCACACCTGTTAAGGCTCAGGTGTCTTTCCTTTTGAACTTTGTCTTACCTTGCATGGGCCATGTCCCCACACAGCACCATGAACTTGGGCCTGCGGCACAGCTTGTTGACGGCCTCCACAGCCTGCTGGGTCAGTTGGACCTCTTCGGCCCAGCTGGAGGTCTGCAAAGGATGAAGCAGGATGGACCTCTCCATTCATTCTGCTCTTCTGGGAAGGTAGGGTAACAGGAGAACAGGGGAGAGTCATGCCAGAGTCGTTGAATAAAAGATACACTCAACATACGTTTTTTGACACCCAGTCTCTCCTCTGTTCGTGAAAGTAATGCCGGAGTTATAGTCCTAATAGCAGTATTCTTACAAAATGGTCCTGTAGACCCACAGGGGATTTTGTTCTAGCCCTTACTAATCAATTAATCATCAAGCCCTTGAATCGTTTAGTCTGGTATGTTACTACTGTCTGTAACAAAAAGCCTACAAACCATGTGGGTCCAGGGCCAGGAGTAGAGAACAACACCGATGTACCAGTTATTGTCATAGTCGTGTTTCCCCTCTCAATAAAGAAAACGTTTAAATAATTGGGCCTAACAGAACTATGGATATTGATGTGTGCATGGCAAAGTGTTTTAAATAATCTGGACATTACATAACGTGCCCATAACCTACAATAATCTCACTCAAATATTAATTTAAAAAGGCATTTGTTTTCACAGAGATAGGCAGGCATGCAGCGCCGCTAGTGAGTAGCAGTCGGGAGGACCTAAGACAGATCTAACATTGTTTTTAATGGATTGCCCTTGTTGCATAAAAATGGCCAGCAGAAACAGACATCCGCTGTTTGTACAATGTGTTAAGAGTAAGGACAAACAAACTCTCTCTAGTCTGGTCTGCATCCCTCATTCTGTTCTAGAAGCTCAAAAAGCTACACGCTGTGTACACACACACACACACACACACACACACACACACACACACACACACACACACACACACACACACACACACACACACACACACACACACACACACACACACACACACACACACACACACACACACACACACACACACACAATACAGTACAGTATACACTCTCTCTCTCTCACACAGACACACACACACATGGCCGTACACAGCAGGACTTCCTTTCTCATCAGAATCTTCAATGTTTAACAAGCAGCAAATGAGTGATGGTGATTCACAGTACTTGGAACAACAAGTCTTTGTATCTTCGTTTAGGAAATAATGGGGAACATTCCCTGCTTCTATGGTTAACAGTAAGGGCAATTCTGCTACATTTTGACCTCATATTCATTATCTCCAGCACCAAAAATGCTTCTCTGTGACTTCACAGGGTAGAATTAAAAGTAAGGAAAACGGTGATTTTTAAAACATGCAACAAGCTTCTAGCCAGAGGGAGGTCTTTTCTTGCTCCCCAAGTCACCACGAATTGTCATACTTTGAAAATCACTGTTTTTAAAATATTGTATAAATATACAATTTTCATATATGTAGACACTGGTATTGTGCTGGAGATAATGAAAAGTTGAAAAGAGTTGGAATTGCCTTAACATCTATTAAACACAACACCAATTACATGTCTTACTTGCAGGGTATTTGGAGGGATCAAGGTTAATGCAATGTAAGGTCTGCTTCCAACTCACACCCTCAAACACGTAGATCCCCTGAACGCAGCTCACTTTCCAGACCACTTTCCAGCTCAAACTCTCAAACACCTAGATACCCTGAACGAAGCTCACTCTCCAGATCCCAATCACCTGAATTCTGATCACCTGTTCACACACCTGTATCTCTTTGTCACACACTATTTAGTGCAGTTCTTTGCACCCCCTCACTGTGAGGTATTGTTTGTTTTGTGACACATGGCTTTTGGAGTGATGGGTTTCCTGTGAGTTACTCTTCCTGTGTATGGTAGTTTTTGCCTGCCTCACTAATGATGCCTATTCCCTGCCTGTTCATTAGCATATTGGATTTCCTGTTATCTATCTATTGCCTGATCTCCCAGACTACGTTACTAGCCTTTTCCCTGCCTGTACTGTTACCGGTTTGGACCCCCTGTGCATGACCTTCTGCCTGCCCCTGGACCCAGCTACCTGCTTCCTCCTGTGTATGACCTTCTGCCTGCCCCTGGACCCAGCTACCTGCTTCCTCCTGTGTATGACCTTCTGCCTGCCCCTGGACCCAGCTACCTGCTTCCTCCTGTGTATGACCTTCTGCCTGCCCCTGGACCCAGCTACCTGCTTCCTCCTGTGTATGACCTTCTGCCTGCCCCTGGACACAGCTACCTGCTTCCTCCTGTGTATGACCTTCTGCCTGCCCCTGGACCCAGCTACCTGCCTCCTCCTTTGGACCTTTGCAATAAACACCTGCTGTGCCCTGCACTTGAAACCAGCTCTCGGTCTCCCTCGTGTTCATTACTGGCAAATACAAACTAATTTTTACATTACAATTTTCAGTCGAAGTTTATATCATTTTCACTGAAGACAGAATGTTGCTTGGGTACTTTTCATAGGTTGAAAACTTCCCTGAACTTCTACAATTCAGCAAAATCCTTATGCTGTAAAGGTTTATGCTGCAATATAATGGAATATCCTGCATCAGCATATGGGCCTTAGTTCACTGATCTCTCCAGCACCAATTGGATATATGTGTTTCCTCCCTACCCTAGATATGTAACAGGCTAAGCCCTCTCTTTTTTACTGCCTCATATGAGACAGACGCATGATTTATAAAGCTTACATACTAGCCTTTAATCTCTCATTCTAGCCAAGCCAGGTACCTTGTAACATTAAACAAACTTTACAGTAGTGTGCGTCTCAGGAATCGCTGCTGTGTGAACTATTTTAGAGGCAACTTTTTAAAAAAAAGCATAAATAGTTTTTTACACAAGGAGCCAAAGCTCCCATGACCGCTGATAAGTACACGCAACTTTGTGCGGATGCACTGACCGAGCACCACTTCAAACATAAATCGGAGAGATTTCTCAGGTGGTAGATGGTATGTTCAAACAATGTTAATCATAATTCAACATGAAGCACTGAGGGGCTTTTTAATAAAAAATAAAAGGAATGAAATTTGGAACTTATATGGAATTTTTAGTGAAGAGAAAAACCTATTAATTCCACCATCAGTTTGAGGTGCTGAAAAACTAACAATGTGTTAGAGATGTGATGGTGCAATCAGCAAAGCTGTCAGAGGAAGAGATTAGTCTGTGAATCTGATTAGTTTGAACACTCAAATGCCTCAGTCTGTAAGCGTGGCCAGAAATGGGACTATTCAGCCCAGTCCATTCACTGGTCAAAGGTCAAATGTCTAAGGTAGATAGGGTCTTCACTAGTTACCACAACTACAAAGTCATTATTAAGGCTAAACCTAAATTTAACCACACTTGTATCCTTATGCCTAACCTTAAATTAATGCCAAATAGCAATTATTTGTTTTCATACATTTTTATGATATAGCTGATATATAACTGATATACAAATATAAACACAACATGTAAAGTGTTGGTCCCATGTTCCATGAGCTGAAAAAAAGATCCCAGAAATGTTTCAAATGCACAAAAAGCTTATTTCTCTCAAATAAAATGCTCAAATTTGTTTACATCCCTGTTAGGGTTGGCATATCAGAAGCTGATTAAACAGCATGATCATTACACAAGTGCACCTTGTGCTGGGGACAATAAAAGGCCACTCTAATGTGCAGTTTTGTCACACAATGCCACAGAGTTCTCACATTTCAAGTGAGTGTGCAATTGGCAAGCTGACTGCAAGAATGTCCACCAGAGCAGTTGCCAGAGAAATTAATGGTAATTTCTCTACCAATGTCGTAATAGACCGTAGATCACGTGTATGGTGTCTTGAGGGCGAGCGGTTTTCTGATGTCAACGTTGTGAACAGAGTGCCCCATGGTGGCGGTGGGGTTAAGGTATGGGCAGGCATAAGCTACGGGCAAAGAATGCAATTGCATTTTATTGATGGCAATTTGAATGCACATGAGATACCGTGATGAAATCCTGAGGCCCATTGTCTTGCCATTCATCCGCCGCCATCCCCTCATGTTTGAGAATGATATTGCACGGCTCCCTTTTGCAAGGATCTGTACACATTTCCTGGAAGCTGAAAATGTTCCAGGTCTTCCATGGCCTGCATACCCACCAGACATGTCACCCATTGAGCAGGTTCGGGATACTCTGGGTCAACTTGTTTCGACAGCGTATTCCAGTTCCCACCAATATTGAGCAACTTTGCACAGCCATTGAAGAGGACTGGGAAACATTCCACAAACCACAATAAACCGCCTGATAAACTCTATGTGAAAGAGATGTGTCGCGCTGCATGAGACAAATGGTGGTCACACCAGAAACTGACTGTTTTTCTGATCTGCACCCCTACCTTTCTTTTAAGATATCTGTGACCAACAGATGCATATCTGTATTCCCAGTCATGTGAAATCCATAGATTAGGCCCTAATGCATTTATTTCAATTGACTGATTTCCTTATATAAAATCTTTGAAATTGTTGCACGTTACATTTCTATTTTTGTTCAGTATATATTTTTACTTTGTCTCTGTGGCAACCATTTCTTAAAGATATCCATAAAAAGTGTCGTTTAAAGTTTGCCACAAGCCACCTGGGAGACACACCAAACATGTGGAAGAAGGTGCTCTGGTCAGATGAAACCAAAATTGAACTTTTTGGCAACAATGCAAAACGTTTTGTTTGGCGTAAAAGCAACACAGCTCATCACCCTGAACACACCATCCCCACTGTCAAACATGGTGGTGGCAGCATCATGGTTTGGGCCTGCTTTTCTTCAGCAGGGACAGGGAAGATGGTTAAAATTGATGGGAATATGGATGGAGCCAAATACAGGACCATTCTGGAAGAAAACCTGATGGAGTCTGCAAAAGACCTGAGACTGGGACGGAGATTTGTCTTCCAACAAGACAATGATCCAAAACATAAAGCAAAATCTACAATGGAATGGTTCAAAAATAAACATATCCAGGTGTTAGAATGGCCAAGTCAAAGTCCAGACCTGAATCCAATCGAGAATCTGTGGAAAGAACTGAAAACTGCTGTTCACAAATGCTCTCCATCCAACCTCACTGAGCTCGAGCTGTTTTGCAAGGAGGAATGGGAAAAAATGTCAGTCTCTCAATGTGCAAAACTGATAGAGACATAATATAATAATAATATAATAATATATGCCATTTAGCAGACGCTTTTATCCAAAGCGACTTACAGTCATGTGTGCATACTTACAGCTGTAATCGCAGCAAAAGGTGGCGCTACAAAGTATTAACTTAAGGGGGCTGAATAATTTTGCACGCCCAATTTTTCAGTTTTTGATTTGTTAAAAAAGTTTGAAATATCCAATAAATGTCGTTCCACTTCATGATTGTGTCCCACTTGTTGTTGATTCTTCACAAAAAATACAGTTTTATATCTTCATGTTTGAAGCCTGAAATGTGGCAAAAAGTTCAAGGGGGCCAAATACTTTCGCAAGGCACTGTATATATATATAACTCAGCAAAAAAAAGAAACGTCCCTTTTTCAGAAGCCTGTCTTTCAAAGGTAATTCGTAAAAATCCAAATAACTTCACAGATCTTCATTGTGAAGGGTTTAAACACCGTTTCCCATGCTTGTTCAATGAACCATAAACAATTCATGAACATGGAACGGTCGTTAAGACACTAACAGCTTACAGACGGTAGGCAATTAAGGTCACAGTTATGAAAACTTAGGACACTAAAGAGGCCTTTCTACAGACTCTGAAAAACACCAAAAGAAAGATGCCCAGGGTCCCTGCTCATATGCGTGAACGTACCTTAGGCATGCTGCAAGGAGGCATGAGGACTGCAGATGTGGCCAGGGCAATAAATCAGAACATCACACCTGCGGGACAGGTACAGGACTGCAACAACTGCCCGAGTTACACCAGGAACGCACAATCCTTCCATCAGTGCTCAGACTGTCCGCAATAGGCTGAGAGAGGCTGGACTGAGGGCTTGTAGGCCTGTTGTAAGGCAGGTCCTCACCTTACCTGCAACAATGTCACCAATAGGCACAAACCCACCGTTGCTGGACCAGATAGGACTGGCAAAAAGTGTTCTTCACTGACCAGTCTCACCAGCGGTGATGGTGGGATTTGCGTTTATCGTCAAAGGAATGAGCGTTACACCAAGGCCTGTACTCTGGAGCGGGATTGATTTTGAGGTGGAGGGTCTGTCATGGTCTGGGGCAGTGTGTCATAGCATCATTGGACTGAGCTTGTTGTCATTGCAGGCAATCTCAATGCTGTGTGTTACAGGGAAGACATCATCCTCCCTCATGTGGTACCCTTCCTGAAGGCTCATCCTGACATGACCCTTCAGCATGACAATGCCACCAGCCATACTGCTCGTTCTGTGCGTGATTTCCAGCAAGACAGGAATGTCAGTGTTCTGCCATGGCCAGCGAAGAGCCCAGATCTCAATCCCATTGAGCACGTATGGGACCTGTTGGATTGGAGGGTGAGGGCTAGGGCCTTTCACCTCAGAAAGGCCCGGGAACTTTCAGGTGCTTTGGTGGAAGGGTGGGGTAACATCTCACAGCAAGAACTAAAGCACCTTATACCACCCACCACTGCGACCTGTATGCTCTAGTCGGCTGTCCCTACATATTCGTCACCAGCCCCACTGGCTCCAGGTCATCTACAAGTCCATGCTAGGTAAAGCTCCGCCTTATCTCAGTTCACTGGTCACGATGGCAACACCCACCCATGGCACTCGCTCCAGCAGGTGTATCTCACTGATCATCCCTAAAGCCAACACCTCATTTGGCCGCCTTTCCTTCCAGTTCTCTGCTGCCTGTTACTGGAACGAATTGCAAAAATAGTTGAAGTTGGAGACTTTTATCTCCCTCACCAACTTTAAACATCTGCTATCTGAGCAGCTAACCGATCGCCGCAGCTGTACATAGTCCATCGGTAAATAGCCCACCCAATTTACCTACCTCATCCCCATACTGTTATTATTTATTTACTTTTCTGCTCTTTTGCACACCAATATCTCTACCTGCACATGACCATCTGATCATTTATCACTCCAGTGCTAATCTGCTAAATTGTAATTATTCGCCAACTCCTCATGCCTTTTGCACACAATGTATAAAGACTCTTTTTTATGTATTTTTTTTTCTACTGTTATTGACTTGTTTATTGTTTACTCCATGTGTAACTCTGTGTTGCTGTCCGTTCACACTGCTGTGCTTTATCTTGGCCAGGTCGCAGTTGTAAATGAGAACTTGTTCTCAACTTGCCTACCTGGTTAAATAAAGGTGAAATAAAAATAAAATAAAAAAGAACTGGCAAATCTGGTGCAGCCCATGAGGAGGAGATACACTGCAGTACTTAATGCAGCTGGTGGCCACACCAGATACTGACTGTTACTTTGATTTGCTGAGTTTATATACACACTACCGTTCAAAGGTTTGGGGTCACTTAGAAATGTCCTTATTTTCCATAAAAACATACTTGAAATTAGTTGTAAATATAGTCAAGACATTGACAAGGTTATAAATAATGATTTTAATATAAATAATAATTGTATCCAAACTTTGCGCTTGTCAAAGAATCCTCCATTTGCAGCAATTACAGCCCTGCAGACCTTTGGCATTCTAGTTGTCAATTTGTTGAGGCAATCTGAAGAGATTTCATCCCATGCTTCCTGAAGCACCTCCCACAAGTGTAGACATTGTTAATGTTGTAAATGACTATTGAACCTGGAAATGGCAGATTTTTTAATGGAATATCTACATAGGCGTACAGAGGCCCATTATCAGCAACCATCACTCCTGTGTTCCAATGGCACGTTGTGTTAGCTAATCCAAGTTTATCATTTTAAAAGGTTAATTGATCATTAGAAAGCCCTTTTACAATTATGTTAGCACAGTATCTGGAGCATCAGCATTTGTGGGTTCGATTGCAGGCTCAAAATGGCCAGAAACAAATAACAGTCTATTCTTGTTCTGAGAAATGAAGGTTATTCCATGTGAGAAATTGCCAAGAAATTGAAGATCTCATACAATGCTGTGTACTACTCATTACAGTGCAAACTGGCTCTAACCAGAATAGAAAGAGGAGTGGGAGGCCCCGGTGCACAACTGAGCAAGAGGACAAGTATATTAGTGTCTAGTTTGAGAGACAGACTCCTCACAAGTCCTCACCTGGCAGCTTCATTAAATAGTACCCGCAAAACACCTGTCTCAACATCAACAGTGAAGAGGCGACTCCGGTATGCTGGCCTTCTAGGCAGAGTTCCTCTGTCCAGTGTCTGTGATCTTTTGCCTAGCTTGATCTTTCTTTTTATTGGCCAGTCTGAGAGATGGCTTTTTCTTTGCAACTCTACCTAGAAGACCAGCATCCCAGAGTACGCACTTCACTGTCACTGTTGATGTTGAGACTGGTGTTTTGCAGGTACAGACATGGTTTTACACAGTATTTTGATGAGTTGAGCTTTTTGAACAGGTGAAAGACAGCGAGTAGAATATGATAGAATATGGGAAATATGAATTGTATATATGGGAAATCATTCCTAAAGGAAATCAATCCACAGAACTCTATAATCCAACGTTTGTGAGGCATAACAAATATAATTTTGTGATGAATAGAGAAACGTCTCTGTGTATGATGTCACTGTGCATGGAAAGATATGAGTGTTTGTGTGGACTCTTAGTCAGGCCATTGTATAAAAGCATTAGTCTTCGAGTGTAAAAAATAAATACATAGGTGTAGCCTATGCAACTCAGGTTGGCAAAACAACCCCTCTATAACCCTCTCTCTAATCTAATTTGGATGTTACCATAACGGAAATGTCTGCATCCCGTGACCATGTTTTGTCCGTGCGCAAATTATAAGAAGGAAAAAACTGAATTGCTAGGCAGCACAACTCGATCCACAAATCCTAATGCGCGTTTTGGGCTGTCACAGACTCACATATATGTTTAACAATACAGTAATCTCTCTTTCTTCTTCGGAATTCCTCCTAACCTTCTCTCCTCCTATCATTTTGCGCACCATGCTCTCCCACCTCAGCTCTTATTCGCTCACTCCAGCTCAAAACATTTGTGCAGTTAGTTCTAGCTCCATCGACTCCTGTGTGTGAGA